>NC_056728.1:1222031004-1222058504 GCF_019279795.1 Protopterus annectens | reverse complement strand
AATGAAACACGGACCAAGTTTCCTATTCACTGCAATATAAAAACAGGGTAATTTTGTACACTGTATACACAAAATCTATACACATTCACACACATACTTAAAAAAACACTGTCCATCTAACTGAACATCCAAACCCCACTGGAGATTAAATGTATGTTATTAGAATGGAAAGGTTACTATACAAAATAAGAATAAATACAATATTGAGGGTATTTCCCATTTATTTCCTTAAAAAATGGAAATAGAATTTACACAGATAAATAAATACAAAAAAACTCAAAATATTAAAAAATGTAACATCCAAACCTGTTTTTTAAAACAAATTCTTCAGCCATATCAGTAAATAGCTTTTTATTATTTCCTACACTTTGTCAAGATGCGACCTGTTAAACTTTCATCAGTGGAGTTCATCCCTCAAATATTGAATTCCTCAATGGCTGTTTTCCATAAGAAATCATTGTTTGTGTGGTTTCTGTATATGCACCAGTAGGTATTTTTGCATGTAGACCATCACTTGAAATAAAGAGAATGTGTTTAAAATTTCCTAAATCTAAGGAGCAATTTCTGAGCTCCTCATCCTGGTAGCTTAGAGATACTCATATAAACTTCCCTGAAGATTTCATATAGTTTTACCCATATGAAAAACATTACAGGAGGGACTAGCAATACAGACTACAAATGCAGTACTACGCTCCTCTGTACTTTGAAATATAGATATCTCGCCTTTATGTAGGTCCTAAAAGAAGTTAGTCTGTTTAATATATTGATAATGTGCATATACCATACCTAAGTATCCTACTAATGATATTAGTGCATGCATCTGACATATTAGGCTTTTCCAGATGGCGGTTAATAATAATATTCTTACCTTTTATACAACTAGATGCAGGAGTATTCGATATAAGGTGGATCATCTTTTTCTGACCTTTCTAATTATGACATTTATTTATAATAATCCTGTTGACAACATGCATGACTCTAAGCTTTAAAGGCAAACTGTATGTATCTTTCTTATTAGATGAACCATTCCCTGGAATCATCAAACAGCCAGTTATATTAATACATTTCCTTTTTGTCATCAAATACTTTTTGGATTGTGTAATTGATTAAGCCCACAGTATACAGCTTGTAATGAATTATTAGTTTATGTTGTTACCTTTCCCCAAAAGCTGTTCATTTTGGGTAGGAAGTCTGTCTCAGCAAAAAAAATAGTTGGAAGAGGAAGTTAAGTCGAGAGAGAACTGCATAATTCTAAATTCAGAACTCCTCCTGCTTTTTGTACAAAACTGAAATGAGAACTAAACACATCACAATAGCTGAGATCAGATTGATTGACACAAAAGAAAATACATTAATCAGGGATGAGTACAAATTGTTTCATCAAGCTCCATCTGCTTTATATCCTGATGTAAATGCCAGCTAACTCACATATCTGGGTGTCTTGGATGTGTTATCTCCAGTTCTGTATTGTTTTCAGTGTTAGAAATAGTTTGTACAACAACACTGCATTCCACAGTTGTTTAATGGTAAAATGTGAGGAGCAAATATTTTGCTGGAGGATTGTCTTCAAGTATAATTTCATGAAAAATGGTAAGAAAATGTTTATAAGGAAAATAGAATTAAACACCACACCAGCAGCAATGACAGCAAACAATATAAATATTCACTGTCACAGGAGAGCCAGTGACAATATATTCCAGTTTGAATTTGATGTCAATTGAAGTCTCTGAGACTGAATTATAGGTTCATAGGTTCATAGGTTGGCACTAGGCTATCGGCCCAAGGGCCTATGCAAGCCTAGCCACAACAATTCCCTGGATATTTCTTCCCACAATATTTACTTCTGTGGGCCCCTGTCTAGCAGGGCGACTGACATGATCCCCGGGGTGAATTTCCTATCTCCCATCCAATCATGAAGGTTCCTTTTGAAGAGGGCCAATGAGGCGCTCTGCTTGACATGTATGGGCAGTCTATTCCAGAGTATGGGGAGTCTCTGGGTCAGGAACCTATCCCTCCAGCATGTTTTGTTCATTGTGATGACAAGGTATAGATCCCTGGAGCGTGTGGCTCTGAGGGATTGGGATTTCTTTAAGTGGAGCATGTCCAACAGCTCAGGGTTTGACATGGCCTTGTATGTTAAGCTGAGATCGCCTCTGAGTAGATGATATGCCACAGAGTATAGCTGGAGTTTTTTTAGACGGT
This sequence comes from Protopterus annectens, assembly GCF_019279795.1. Lineage (NCBI taxonomy): Eukaryota > Metazoa > Chordata > Ceratodontiformes > Protopteridae > Protopterus > Protopterus annectens. The sequence continues at coordinate 1,222,056,302 of NC_056728.1, read as the reverse complement.
CAGCATATGGCATCTGCTTTAGGCCTGTGATTTTTTTAGTGAGGTATTTCTGTAGCCTTTCCAGCTGTTGCAGATGTCTTGTGAGGTACATACCAAATGGGGCATTATACTCTGTAATGGGTTTAATGAGGGATGAGTACAGTGGGACAATGACCTTCCTTTTTCTGGATGAAAAGCCCTTAGTGATGAGGTGTGCCACATAGAAGGATTTCCTGACTGTTGTGGCGATGTGGTTATCGAAAGTGAGACCACTGTCCACCTGTGTCCCTAAGTCTCTCATCACACTTTCAATGTGTAATGTCCTGCCACCTATGTGGTAATTCATGGGTACATGTTTTTTTTCCAAAGGGGATAACTATACATTTCTTGGCATTAAGCTTGAGCCCATGGCTCTGGCACCAGGCATCTGTTTCTTTAAGGCCCTTTTGTAGAATATCCACATCATTTTGGGATTCAATAATGGCTCCCAGTTTGCAGTCATCTGCAAATTTCTTAGCCAGAGTCCCTTAGTGTTGGCCTGTACTTTAGAGAAGTAGATACCAAGCAAGAGTGATCCCAGGACTGAACCCTGAGGTACTCCACTTGTCACTTGTCTGGAGCTGGATTTGGAGTCGGCTACTTTTACAGTCTGGGTTCTGTCAGTAAGCCAGTTGGCAACCCATCGAGTGACATAGGGATTTATGCCCAGCTTAGTAAGTTTATCTATGATTCCAGAGTGGGGGATGGTGTCGAAGGCCTTGGCGAGGTCCAGATAGGCTGTGTGGACTGCCTTACCCTCGTCCACAGCTCTGGATACTGATTCAAAGAAGTCAGTCAGATTCAGGAGACAAGATCGGCCCTTCACAAACCCAAACTGGGTGGGGTCCAGTGTTTGAAGGTTGCCAATGTCTTTGTTTATAAGTTCCATGATAATGCGTTCCATGCCCTTGCAGATCAGGCTTGTCAGACTGATGGGGCGGTAGTTCCCGGGATCCAAGGTGGATCCTTCCTTGTGGAGCGGGATAACTGTAGCTGTGCGCCACTCAGTGGGCATGAAGCCTGAGGTAAGGCTATGATTAAACATGACACTTAGGTGAGGTGCCAATTCATTTTGTAGTTCATGTAGTACACAGCCTGGGATGTCATCTGGTCCCCTGGATGCTGTATTCTTAGCTTTGGAGAGTGCGGTTTGTACATGTGTGGCCGTGATTATCGGAATTTGGTAATCTTTTGGTATTGAGATGGGCCCTTTAGGGGGTGAGAGGGGGGTGAAGTTGGCACTAAATCGATCTACCAGGATATTGGCAATATCCTTGTGATCAGTATATTTAATGCCATTCTGTTGTAGCTCAGAGCAGATCTGAGCATTGCCATTTAGATTATTGACATAACTATAGAATGCCTTGTGGTTGTCTTTGGAATCTTTGGCAATTTTATTTTCGTAACTAACTTTTGAGGATTTTATGAGGGATCACAGCTTCTACTGATGCTGGTGAGGGAGTTTTTTGCATCCTGGGATTTTCCTCTTTTTTGCAACAATTTCTTCCTTCTGTTGTATAGTTTGTTTATAGCAGGGGACCACCAGATTGGCTTCCTTTTTTTGGAGAAGAGCATCTCGGTTCTATTTGGGATGGCACGATTCATGCACGAGTGGATGTGCTCGTACAGTGCCTTAGTGTAGGATTCTGCAGTCGAACTTCCAGATCCCGTCTGCGTGAGTGTTGTGAAGTTTGTCACTTCTGACTTCAGTAGCTTGAAGTTGGCTTTGGAGAAGTTTTTTAAGGAGGTTTCCTTACTGGGGGGCGAGGGTGGGATGTGGATGTCAAGGGTGATTTGCTTATGGTCAGATCTGACCAATGAGGGGGTGAACACTGGTGTGGAGCATCTATCTCCCATGTTGGTAATGACCAGGTCTAGGATATTGGAGCCCCTGGTGGGACAGTGGATTAGTTGATCCAGGGAGTTGGAATTTATGAATTCCAAGAACCGTTGGGAAAAGGCGTTGGTACCCGAGTAGTTTTCCCAGTTAATGGCAAGGTAGTTGAAATCACCCAGTATTAGGGTGTTTGGTTGTATCTTAATATTTTCCAGTATGTTTAGAAAGGTGTAGTGAGAATCTTTGGGCATGGTGGGGAATCTGTAGCAAGCTACAATTTGGATTGCAGTCTTACCTAGTGTTAGTTGCACCTGGAGAATTTCTGATGCATTGTGTTGGGCAACTAGCCTGGAGGTGTGAATATCCTTGGTGAATATGGACACTCCTCCACCTTTAGTGTTTTGGTCTTGGTTTTGTGGCTGAAAAGTGTGGTAAGAATTGTAGCCTGATATTGCAGAGTGGCTCTTTGGAGCCTTGAACCAGGTCTCAGTTACTGCACAGATATCGATGTTCTCCATTTTTAGGAGTGCCTCGAGAGAGTGCATTTTGAGGTTTAGACTTCTAGCATTACCTTCAGATTTTGCATGCTTGTATCTGTTACGGTGGTGGTTTTATCCTTTGAACCTTGCCTAAAAAGGCACTATAGGGGTGGCAAGAGCTTTAGCCAGTGACCTGAATCCCAGTGGTGACAGGTGCAGACCATCTCTGGCAAAGCATCGTGGTTTGTCGATCATGTCTTCCCAGGCAGACAAATACTGGATCCCCTTTGAATGACACCAGAAGCTTAGCCAATTGTTGAAGTCAATCATTTTGTCCTTATACTGTGGTATCATTCTGGGTGAAGGCAGGATGCTACTCAGGGCTAGGGTCATTCCTGCCTGGGTCACATGATCCAAGAGCTCTTTCATGTCTCTTTTCATTTAGTCCAGGAAGGTACGTCTCAAGTCATTCACTCCAGCATGGACAATGACAGAGTCGTATTTGTACTTGTTGTGGAGTGACTTGAGTGCATGCATTATGTGGCGGATCCTGGCACCCGACAGGCAGCTGACTGTAATTTTCTCCTTGTTTAGTGAGTGGGACATCAGTGTGCCTGACTATAGAGTCACCTATGACTAAAGTGTTGGGTACATTGTCTTGCCTTAGGGGCTGTTGTTGGGTGACACATTGGTGTTGTGAGCTATGTGTCACTTTGGTTGTGACTGGTGTTAGTTTGCGTTTCGGCTTCGGAGGTCCTTGTTGCTTGGGCAGGTTAATGTTAAGGGCCTCCACATATGTGGGTTTAGTGTTGCTATGTGTGGGTGTTGATGGTGTTGGTTTTGAAGGGCTATGAGTTGCTTGAGGTGTAATGCAGGTGGTAACCTTCTCCTCTTGACTGTCTAGCACAATCTTGGCCGGAGAGAGCTTTGCTTCCAGTTTGGCTGTGTAAGTGCATCTCTCGCAGGTTGTAGTGTTGAGTGTAGGAGGAGAGGATTGTCTGTGTACATGAGGCAGTTGCTGCATTGCCCCAGTATGACCAGATTCACCAGGTGGACAGGAGAAATCACCGGAAGCTGACCCTTGGACATACCTGTTTAGGTGCTTTTTTGTAAAGTTTAAGAGCTGTTTTCCCTTATCTTTGCAAGGTACTTTGCAATTATAAGCTGTTTAGTGCCTATGATTAATTTTACCTTATTGACAAGGAGAGCTGAGTTCTTGTATCAATTTCAGGCTTCCTAGTACTTTCCAGCAGGTTCTAGAGCAAGTGCTAGTCACAGCGGTTCAGATTTTAGTGCTACTACTGAGAAACCAGCTAGTTTTAAGGGACAATTTGAAGAGCAGACTTTCTGGTACCTGGAATAGTTTAACTGTAGCCTCCCAGTGCTGCACAATGTGAAAAATGTGCAAACACACGCGTTTTTAAGCCAGAAAGTTGAAAGGGATAGAAATCAGCCCAAAAGGCTAATAAAATTACAATTTCAGAGCTGGAAACCACTCCTCTAGCGTTAGATAGGCAGTACAATGCTCACCAGTCCCACTAGTAGGCAGTAGGACTTCCCTCTGCCAAAGCAAGGTCTGGATAGCTCTGAGTACAGAAAATAAAGTCCTGAGACAAGCAAAGCCTAGGATATGGACTGGCTAGAAAAGGTGGGAAACGAGCAAACAAGATAGTATTTTTTTTTTGTTGAAACAGGCTAAACAATGCAATAATACAGTACATAAACACAGAAAAGGCTAACACACTTGAGTGTGTAGTCCAAAACAGTAAATGCAATTAAAACTCTACAAAATTAGCAATTTAAAACTTTTTAAATGAAGCAAGGCAAGTGCACAACTGAAAAACGATTTAAGAGCCAGTAACACAGCAGAATAAGTAGCTAGTCTACATATACAGAGAAGTCTATATATACAGAAAAGCAGCTAAAACACACAAACACTTCAGATGCAGTGCAGCCTAGAGCACTTGAGTTGTAGCAATATTAAGGCAATTACAGTTATAATAAATGCTGTAAAATATACTCTGTATTTCCAAAATGTTTGAGAAGCATAGTCAGAAAACAAGGAGATTCAGACAAAAACATTTTATTTATTTATTTATTTTTTTTGAAAGGGAAAAAGGAGAAACAGAAGGCCTTATCAAATGTTCTCTCTGTATTAGGTAGAATGAGCTAATGACACTAGACTGGGAGGAGTGTCCCAGATCAGATTTACAGTAGGGGCAGGCAACTGCAAAACCACCAAGTATAACAGCAAGACACCAACTAGGAGGGTGGGGACAATACTAAAGCTATTAGCCTACAGACAGTAAGCACTACAGAAAGCCAGAAAATGAAAGTTTTTAAACAGATAAAGATTTGTAAAGATACAGAATGCTTTTAACTGCAAGAAATCAGTTACCCATGCAGATTAGTTAATAGCAATAAAATACACTCAAAAACTAAGCAGCAGGCAATAAAAGTGCTATATATAAATTGCTAGAAACAATAATCAGTATAAATAATCGAAAAAAACAGGATACGTATATATCTCAGCTAAGAGTTGTAGTCAACACCTCTCATCCACTCTGCTCAGTGTGTATAGACAGAAACCCTCTCAATGTTTGGGCTTAAATACCAGAAGAACAACTTTTTTTTTTACAAAAACACAAAAGAACCAGCCCCCACTAGCCAGCAACCAATTAACGCAATCTAGCCAAGGTAAAGAAAGGCTTCAGCTAATTCAAGATGGCCTGTTCATGTGCTTTGAACAATCACTGTATAAACAAATAAGCCCAGAGCCAACAATTCTGAACTAGGACAAATACTAACGCTATTAGCCTACAGACAGTAAGCACTACAGAAAGCCAGAAAATGAAAGTTTTTAAACAGATAAAGATTTGTAAAGATACAGAATGCTTTTAACTGCAAACAAATCAGTTACCCATGCAGATTAGTTAATAGCAATAAAATACACTCAAAAACTAAGCAGCAGGCAATAAAAGTGCTATATATAAATTGCTAGAAACAATAATCAGTGTAAATAATCGAAAAAACAGGATACTTATATATCTCAGCTAAGAGTTGTATTCAACACCCCTCATCCACTCTGCTCAGTGTGTATAGACGGAAACCCTCTCAAAGTTAGGGCTTAAATACCAGAAGAACAACTTTTTTATTTACAAAAACACAAAAGAACCAGCCCCCACTAGCCAGCAACCAATTAACACAATCTAGCCAAGGTAAAGAAAGGCTTCAGCTAATTCAAGATGGCCTGTTCATGTGCTTTGAACAATCACTGTATAAACAAACAAGCCCAGTGCCCACAATTCTGAACTAGGACAAATACTAACGCTATTAGCCTACAGACAGTAAGCACTACAGAAAGCCACAAAATTAAAGTTTTTAAACAGATACAAGATTTGTAAGGATACAGAATGCTTTAACTGCAAACAAATCAGTTACCCATGCATATTAGTTAATAGCAATAAAATACACTCAAAAACTAAGCAGCAGGCAATAAAAGTGCTATATATAAATTGCTAGAAACAATAATCAGTATAAATAATTGAAAAAAACATGACACTTTTATATCTCAGCTAAGAATTGTAGTCAACACCTCTCATCCACTCTGCTCAGTGTGTGTATATATATTATCAATGTTAAAGGATTGACATTTATCCATTCATCCATTATTAGTTGGGAGGGTGGCCTAATGGTTAAGGTGTGTGCCTTACAAACACAAGGTACAGGGTTTGAGTCTCACAAGGGATAATTGGCTCGGCTTAGAATGGCTCGCAAGGGCAGCTAACTTAATACTAACCTATGAGTCAGGAGGTAAGATAAAGGATTATTTGAGCACTTTAAAACTACTAAGGAGAGAGTTAATTTAAGTTTGCAGTTGGTTTTAATAGTAACAATATATCTATATATCTCTATCTATCTATCTATCTATGTATCTGCGTATGTGTGTGTGTGTGTGTGTGTGTGTGTGTATATATATATATATATATATATATATATATATATATATATATATATATATATATATGTATGTATATAGATAGATATTTATAGATACACACACACATATATATGTATATATATATATATATATATATCACAAATTTTTAACGCATCCAGGAATGAGTTTTTACCTTTAAAAACACTGCAAAGAAAATTATATTTTAGTAGTTATGGCAGATAAGGGTGGTGCATTAATTGTTTTGCATTCTAACAATTTTATTATGACCATGAATATTTTATTAAATAATGTAGTTTTGGACATTATTTCTGAAAAAAGGTTGAAAAATATATTTTATTTAACAGATATATTTCTGCTACCTTCTCTACTTGCTTTTAAGCTACCTACCTTGTCATACACCAGAAGTCCATAAATATTCTATCTACATACCCTTTAACAGCTAACAGGTTGCTAGGTACTGAAACTTTGACTATTTGTATCTAACATAAATTAAAGAAAATCAGTGCTGGAGTTGTTCTCATATGTCAAGAATCCCGATTACTTTTTTCAGATAATTTAACAAGCTATCAGTGAGAAGAATGATTGGTTGTTTTGCATTTAGCTGAAGTCTGAAGCAGAGATGTGCTTTATGTTGTAATGAGGACAGGAGACATATCTATATATGTGTGTGTGTGTGTGTGTGTGTGTGTGTGTGTGTGTGTGTGTGTGTCAACATATGGTCACTTTTGTGAAATTGTTTGAAATTTAATTTTACTCTTTCTCTATAAGGTGCAATTTTTAGTATTGCTAAGAAACCACAAAGACTGTCTTATCACTTCTGTGTCTAAGAAGCCTGCATTTGTAGTGGCAGACCTTGAGTTTATTTTGAGTCATTCAGCCATGATTATGTCTCTGATCAGGTATAAATAATAAGGCATTCAGGTATAATAACTGCAGTGTCACTCCTTAAGAAGTAAGTGCATTCTGATTTTCAAATCTGAATCTGTCTTCTGTTATCTAGTTGCTTGTTTTATTCTTTATTAGTTTCCTTCTTGATGGTGTCTTAATATTCTTTGATATTTCGCCCATAAATTCAACAGAACTCAACTCCCACTGTTGTTCTTCTTACCTTTTTTCAGTAGCACCATTCATCCTTAAATATTTTCTTTTTGCACTTAAATCTCAGTACAGTAATGAATAAAGATGTTGGCATCTGTGCTCAGGTTGGACAAATGAGACAAAATGAAATGGTAGGTGTCAGAGATCCAGAGGGATGAAACAAGTCTTTTTTTTTTGTGTTTGTTTGTTTGTTTGTTTCATAAAATACCTCATCTGAGATGTATGAATGTCAAGCTTTGCTCTACTAAACTAAAATGTTATGCAGTTTCTTCCTTTTCTTCTTCCTGGTTTCCTCTCTATGAATACTTTAAATGTATTTTAATACTTTGGCTTTTAACTTGCTGGATTTTTCTGTGTTTCCATCCTTTGTAACATCTTATTGTCCTTCTGTGTCCACATTAACAAGCCTAGTGTCCTTTTCTTTTATTCAACATCCAGAACTACACATAGTAGTGTAGGTGTTGGCTTACCGAGAACCTACAAAGTGACACGACTGCCTGTACAAATCTAGAGCTGACAATTTTCACAGGGGGTTTAAGCACATTATTTACCAAGGACGCAGTGCTTCCACACTGTGTACACTGGCTGAGTTTTGGAAGAAGATCATGTCTAGCTTTTTCTGAATGTTGGTTTGAACAGTAATTCTAGGAGTATAGACTGTGGTTTCTCATTTCAAGTACATGACTTTGTGAATTTTAAAACCAAGCTGCATCAGTCAGGGCATTAAATACTCTGAACACTCCAAGTCTTACTATTGCTTTCCATCCTTTAAAACTGTCCCAAGAGCTTACTATAACAATGTAAACTGGCCCCGTTTACCATTTGGTCTTTCTCGCTAACTGTAATAATTCCATATTTATTATTTCCACTATCAGATGTGCATCACTGTACTAAATATTGGTTTTACAGCAGGTTTCAAACAATTACATTCAACATCAATTGTTGTCTACATACATGCCATTTTGATTTGGCATTACAAACATATTAGGTGTCCCTTCCTGGTGTTACAGACTAGTATTCATTGTGGCATGGAGTCAATGTCCTTGATGAAATTAATTTGGTCATTTCCACAAAGTAGCCATGGTCCACCAGCATAGTGACCCCAACAAAGTTAAACTCCTTGAAGTCTCTGCCTAAAATATGCCACTTGGGAATTAATACCATCTTGGGAACCTGTTACTAAAAGTAAGTAACACTAAAAAAAGATATCATGGTAAAGTATGCAATACCTTCAAAGGTTGTAGAATAAATTCCTTACAGTCAGAGTAAGTCAACCACTAACAACTTTCAGAAAATAATCTTGATACATCTATCTATCTATCTATCTATCTATCTATCTATCTATCTATCTATCTATCTGTCATGTCTGTCTATATATATTGGTACAAAATATCAACATGAAGCTATGACAAAAAAGGCATCTTGAAGGAAGGTAGGTCATAAGGTAAACAAAATAAAGCTTTGAGCCTAAGAACCAAATTTATTTAGCAACATGTCTTTATGTGAACCCCTGCTGTTTTTATGCTGAAAGAATATCCTTGTTCAAAAAGGAAGACTGTCTTAACAGCAAACTTTGACTAGACTAGATACCAGTGGTGGCTGGTGACTTCAAATCAAAGGGGGGCTGCAGGAGACAGCTGAATGGGTGTGGTCATTGGGAGGGGATGTGGTCAACTAGAAAGGGGTGGAGCTATTCTCAACAACACAATAACTGTGACTTAAATTAAATATGCTGCCCTGGGTGCCAAACCATTATTATGAGAGTCCAATAAAGACAAAATGAAGTGAAAAAGAAAAAAAAAAATATTTCAATGCATTGGCTACATGACAGCTGACTTAATATCTAGATGGAAAAAAAGGTTGTGAGGCATAAAAAACTAAATTACTTTTTAAATACATTACTGGAATGTCAGTCAAAATCTAGTAGAAAAAAACAAGCACCGCTCAGCTCAAACCACTTCTCCTGGCACTGCAGTTCTAATTATAATTTATATTCAGCTTTATAAAAATACAAAGTAACATCTCTGTGATACCCTCACTTGTAAAAATGTTTCTTATCCAAAAAAGACCTGCTGCCTGACAACTATGTACTTGTTTCATGGGGAAAACATGATCAAAGTAAAAAATGAACAGCAAAAATGAAACAAGCTCAAGATAAATTGCTTAAAGGATTACTGCACAGGTTATGGACCACACATGATAGATTGGCATTCTGTTTAGTTTAAGGCTAAAGCCTGCAAAGATGACTGCAAGTCTCCAACAAATTTAATGAGGTTTTGAAAATACTATAATCCTGTCCTTTATTACAAATGCTGTCATATGCATTTCAATACCCAAGTCTTATATGTTATCTAGTTATGTAAAATATTCTCTGCATGGCAACAACAAAAAGGCTTTCAATGTTGGTAATTCTTTAACAGTATGTTTATTAAAGCTTACTTGCATCTTACAATCTCAGACAAGCTTACCTGATGGCCATTAAAACAATGGTACTTAAACACAGAGCAACAGACACTGCAACATGCATTTTCTGAATAAGAAGAAGCATAAATCAACAGTATGGATGGGGGGATACTCTGCACACTTTCACTGCATAACTGCTCCTTGCCTTGCTTGGACCCATCCAGAGTCACTACATGGGGGAGTGGGGTGCAACAAGTATGTCACAATTTGAAATGTCTCTGGCTGACGGTGATGGCCCTGACGCATTTGTTATACCTCTCAACCTCAGAGCAAGAAATCTGGACAAAGCCATGAATAGAAGTGGGATAAAGACCCAAACATAAGGACAATTTTTAAATATTGCTCTTATAAACTTAGAAAGATAATAGAATAGTAGGTCTTGCATTATTATGGATTTTCTGATGGGTATGAAATCTGAAACCCAAATGTCTCATTTTCTAAATTCACTCTCTAATGATTTGCCACTAATATGCCAGAAAAACACAATTTTATGAAAAACGGACCAAACGTGATGCAAAAATATAAAATAGCCACACAATACAGCTGTGAACCTGTCAAAGAAGGGGCTCTTTAATATTCGTACTGTTAACTTGAGCAGCTGACAACATAGAGAATCTACATGCATTTCTGAAATAAAAGTAATCTACAACTCTGATCCTTACAATTATTTATTAATTGTAAACCCTCTACATTTTCTTCCAAAATTGCCATTTTGCGGAGGGATTTATTAAAGAGAGAGTAACATTTTGAGCCAAAAATGGGGACAGTTGAGAGGTTTGGATATATCTAATTCTATAAAGAGATTTATTTGCAGGCACCTCTCAACCTCTTAACGCAGTAAATCTGGACAAGGCCAAATATACTGGGGGACCATACAAACAGTATCAAAATTTGCTGTTGTATAAACTTAGTTGAAAGAATAACAGGTCTTGCTTTAGCATGCATTAAAACTCATCTGCCCTTGAAACTCATATTCATTGAAACAGCATTGAAACCCTTATTCAAAGAAAATACATCTGGCCAGTTGTAGATAAGGATTAACTTTGGGCTGTTTTCAAATCATAGGCCCCTTGCACACAAAACATACATGTGTTCTTTGATACACCTTCCTGATTGTATTAAATTATATTCCTTATATAAAACAGTACAGTTGTTAGAGGACATTTTGAATTTATTGTTTTAAACATTTTTCCAATAAACAATGTAACAAAATACATGCACAAATAAGGACAAAACTGCCCAATTCAGAACATTTCCATCATAAAAGTCTACTCAAACTTCTACAATTCACCAGTATCAGTAAATATGCAGAATATCTGCAGAAGTAAAATTCATCTAAATAATTCCACATTAAAGAGATCTGTAACAAATGAAGAGGTCGTTGCTAGCAAATAACTTTATATTTCATTGTTTCATCTACAAATGAAGTGCCTATTGCCCTAGAGGAATAAATTACCTAATTACATTAAAAAGTGATAAGCTAGTAATATTGCTATAGGGAATGGATGGCAAACTGATAACAGGTTCATAGTTACTAGGTATCTCACAGTTCAGAGTAATGGTGAGTGTGGAAGAGAGGTGAAGAAGAGAATATAGGCAGGGTGGAGTGGGTGGAGAAGAGTGTCAGGAGTGATTTGTGACAGACAAGTACCAGTAAGAGTGAAAGGGAAGGTCTGCAAGAGGGTAGTGAGACCAGCTGTGTTATATGTGTTAGAGACAGTGGCATTGACAAAAAGGCAGGAGTCAGAGGTGAATGTGGCAGAGTTAAAGATGTTAAGATTTGCACTGGGTGTGACAAGGGTAGACAGGATTAGGAATAAATATATTAGAGGGTCAGCCCAGGTTGGACAGTTTGGAGACAAAGCTAGAGAGGTGAGATTGCATTGGTTTGGACATGTGCTGAGGAGGGATGCTGGGTATATTGGGAAAAGGATGCTAAGAATGAAGCTGCAGGTAAGAGAAAAAGAGGAAGGCCTAAGATAAGGTTTATGAATGTGGTGAAAGAGGACATGCAGGTGGTTGGTGTGATGCAGAGGACAGGAAGAAATGGAAACAGATGATCCACTGTGGCAACCCCTAATGGGAACAGCCAAAAGAAAAAGAAGTTACTAGGTATCTCCACCAAAGAAATCCCAATCCCTCAGAGACACATGCTCCAGGGATCTAAACCTTGTCATCACAATGAACAAAACATGCTGGAGGGATAGGTTCCTGATGCAGAGACTCCCCAGACTCTGGAACAGACTGCCCATACATGTCAAGCAGAGCGCCTCTTTGGCCCTCTTCAAAAGGAACCTTGATGATTGGATGGGAGATAGGAAATTCACCCCGGGGATCACATTAGTCAGCCTGCTAGACAGGGGTCCAGGGAAGTAAATACTGTGGGAAGAAATAGCCAGGGAATTGTTATGGCTAGGCTTGTATAAGCCCTACGGCTGATAGCCTAGTACCAACCTATGAACCAAAGAGGACATTCTCAGGACTGCAGCATCCACCCACTTTAAAAGTACAGTATCAGTAATGTATCTACATACTGTGGGAGTAAAACCCACAGCCTTCTGCACCAAAAGCAAGTACACTACCTGTGTAGTATTCATAAAGATGAGAAGAAATTTGAAGACAATACTGGAACTTCACTTATTTTTTATTAAGTGCCATATGCTTTTCACTAACCGCCTGAGATACTACTAGTTCAGAAAGACAGAAGTACCTCTGTATATTGCACTACAGTGTTAGTAATAAAAACTGAATCCAAGCACTTGGTGTAGGAATAAGGCCACAGACTTCTAATCTGCCAGGATAAAGGTGAGTGCTCTGCACTGCTACCTTCTGAGCCACTAAATAAGTTACTAGATCATCATCTTGGTTACCACTCACGATCATTTTCAGCACTTAATTCATCAGGTATCGAGAATGTAGAGTTACTAAAATTATTCTGAAAGGGCTGTTCCTGCTAACCACAAAACAAAAACCTGTGTGAAAAAATTACAATATAATGGGTTCAAACCATTCATACTCCAATTACTCCCCTAATCCACTTCAGGGTTGGGGAGCTAGAACTTAATCTGGCAGTCAATGAGCACAAGTAGATTGCAATGCAAACATTGATAAACACACACACACACACACACACACACACACACACACACACACACACACACACACACACACACACACACACACACACACACACACACACACTCTGCTTAAGCTCTGTAAATAAGCTAAGACTAAAGCTGAGCTCCGTTCCATAAATACATCAAGCTCTACACGGCACAAGCTCAAATACATTAGCTCCGTTCTGTAAATACATTAAGCTCCAGAAGCTCTAAATACATTAAAAAGAAGCTCTGCTTAAGCTCCATAAATAAACTAAAACTAAAGCTCAGTTCCTTAAATACAATACATCAGGCTCTACATAGCACAAGCTCAAATACATTAGCTCTGTTCCGTAAATACATTAAGCTCCGGAAGCTGTAAATACATAAAAAAAAAGTTCTGCTTAAGCTCCGTTCCGTAAATACAGTCAAGTAGGCACAAGCTCAAATACATCAACTAAGCACAAGCTCAAATACATCAAGCTCGTTTCTGACTGAGAGCTAAGAGTAAGACACACACATGCTCCGTAAATACATAAAAAAGCTCCATAAATACATTAAAAAAAGCTCTGCTTAATACATGTAAATACATTTAAAAAAAGCTCTGCTTAAGCTCTGGAAGCTGTGTTTCATAAATGCAGTAAGCACAAGCTCAAATAATAGTTTCATAGTTTCATAGTATAGTACTAGGCTATCTGCCCTGGGGCATTTGTAAGCCTAGCCATAGTGATGTGGCATTTGCCACCCCATGAAATGGTACAAAAATGTACAGAATAAATTGAGAAGACTGTGTCTAGTAGTGACACAATGAAGGTCCCCTTATATAATAGAATTAGTTTACTGTGCCCCTGTCTAGCAGTGACACAGATGTGACCCCTGGGGTAAACTTACGATCTCCCATCCACTCATCAAGATTTCTCTTGAAGAGAGTCAGTGAGGGGCTCTGCCTAATACGAACTGGGATCTTGTTCCAAAGCATGGGAAGCCTCTGGGTTATGAATCTATCCCTCCAGCATGTCCTATTCATACTTGTGCCGTGGTTTAAGTCTGAAAGCTAAGACACTGCTTCTCTGGACTGTTTAAAAAAACTCCGGACTGCACAAGCTCTGTAAGCTTAAGAAACAAAAAAAAAAAAAAAAACTCTGTTCTGTTGTAGAAAGTCTCACACACACACACACACACACACACACACACACACACACACACACACACACACACACCTCCCGATCGTACACTCTACCTGTCTCACGGCCAGGCAATCCGATCCTGCAGCTCCTTGGGCTGGTATGCAACAAATCCATCCTGCAGCTTCTTGGTCCTCCATGCTAACAAATCCATCCTGCAGCTTCTCGGTCCTCCATGCTGGCATGATCCTGTAGCCCGCGCATACTCTCCCGCGAGATGTGAGGAGGCTAGAGCCTCCTGCTATTGGTCCAGACTGCATCTCCCGCAGTCTGGACACCACCTGGTTTGTGCGGTTGTCACCGCACAGATATCTGGGTTGGATGGGAAGAGTTTACTCTCTTCCCTATCCGGACTGCCTGACTGAGCAGTCTGGAGCTCAGGAATGCCTGAGCATGCGTGCTTGGTGTTCTGGTCTGCCTAACACAGCAGCCAGGAACTAAGCATGCATGCGTGCAGTCCGAGAGATTTTTTTTTATTATTTTCATTTTAGTTCTACGGGGACTGCGGGGACTGGGGACATTATTTCACAGGTTGGAGGGCTGCAGTCCCGCAGTCCTATAGCACGAGCCGCCCCTGCTAGATACCTCTCAAATTTTAAGCTCACAAGCTCACAGCCCATTTGTTTATGGTTTACATCATAACAGAGGAATCGCTGGCTTTTGTTGACAGTGTTCTGGTACATTTTCTGCCTTCTGTTGTGTACTACAAGTTGATTAGAATTTTATAAATACTTTACGTAATTGAAGCAGTAAAATGTTCTTTTCTCCAGTATAGAATAAGGAATTCCCAAATGTGCCTGTACTTTGACTAAAGTATTGAATGTCACTGAAAATAAAGTTAAAGGACTTTGTTCTTTCATGGATGTAAATCAGGTTTGACCAGCAACAGTTTGGAAGTGTTACTGAGTGATTCATCTGATATTGAAGGGCTGTAATAACAGATCCATGATTGTCGTATTGCTATTGTTTACTACATTAATGACCCCAGCTGTAGAATGCAATGCAGTGTTCTTTTCACATACAACCAAATTAATTACTCAACATTAGAGGTTATACCGTTATTCTAGAAAATATTAGGGCCCAGTTAAGTGCAAACTTCAAATGATAAACATCTCACTCCATATATTATAGAGAAATCAAAGGCCATATTCTGTATGAATCCCTGTATGTAACCTACCTAACACATTGCAGAAATGTTAGCATGACCCGTTGAAATTTTAAAATTGAAGTCAGCTATAATGAAATGAGGGGACAGTTTTATACCGCAGAGATTTTTCTTGAATATTGAACAGTCTCTCACTTGTTATAAAATGTTACCATATTGAGATATATTAACACTAAAACTCTTTCTGTAAGTTTGTATTAATAATATGACGTTCAAAGATAGGATAAATTCATAAAATCTTATGAATCTGTGCTACATTTTTAGGTTTGCTATGAATATCTATAAGTAATCGCATTCTCACAGATTCCTCTTGCATTTTCTGTAGTGCACATCAGACCTAGATACTACCAAGTTTCTCCTTGGAGTTTGTAATAATTCTTTATTTATATAAGTAGCATGGTATTTATTAATCTGTCTTTCAAAATGGGAGAAAGCACACATGCACTCACACACACACACACACACACACACACACACACACACACACACACACACACACACACACACACACACACACACAGACACGCACACACCATACATATACATAATGCAAAGACTTCACAGTCAAGGAAAATTAAATGTAGATGAAGAGACCAAAAAGAGCAATGTGGTTAAAAGACTCAAATATAAAAGAAAACCAATGAAATACACGATAAAGGAGAACTGTGTCAACAGGCCACTGAAAGGGAATGGTGACAGTGTCTGGGTGGAGTAGTAGCATGTCATCTCACATTTGGTAGCTACATGGATGGGGCAGGTTAAATAGCATTGTACAGAGCTCAGTGGTTTTATGACATGGTTAAATGTCACATTGTTATTATTTTAGTATTATGTAATATTTGCATCACTTGTTAACTGGGCAGATCATTCATTTTAGAGGACATTTTTCAGTACATCCCTGGTGAAATACAAAGATTCAAAACAAAGGAACATAATAGTGGTTAAGACACTGTTTTTTCATAATAATATAAAACAATTTGAGGTGGTAGCAGCTGTTCAATAAAAGAACTAAATCTGAAAATTCAAACAGGTTATTAAAGTCAAAGGTCAGTAGGAAACATTAGAGGAAATACATTTTGTTATTACTCTCAGGTAAGCCCTTGCTTGCATTTTTACTTGAGCCAAGGCACTGCAGGTGTTGTGACTCCAAAAGTCCCACTGCTGGCAGTGTACATAAATCCCACTGCTGGCAGTGTACATAAATCCCACTGCTGGCAGTGTACATAAATCCCACTGCTGGCAGTGTACATGCTGCACCAGGCACTGCCAGCCAGTAGAATCCATTCAAGAGCTGCAGCATCTTTGTAAAGTGCAAGTAAAATGTGGAGGCTCACACTCAACAGAATGCTAGAAACAGCACACTGACTATCAACAGGCAAAACTGCTACCATTTCTGCCAGATGCTGCCCTGGAGATGAATATGCTGATGGTTCAGGATGAGACACAGACTTCATACCCCTGCAATGACTAAGTATCAACTCCAGTTTATCTTGTACCAGCTCTCTGACCAGGAGGTTATCATTAAATTCTGATTGAGCAGAGAGCGGGTGTGGGATATGAGTGATCAGTGCACAGGAGATATATGTCAGACCACTAGAAAATGTAGTCTGCCTTTCATTTTGCATACTGACATCTGAGATATTCCAGTGCCACATCAGCAGTATTGTGGAGGTGTCACAAACTGCTGTCTGTCATATCCTGGACAATGTTCTGGCCGACACGTGTCATGAGACTGAGAACAACATAGTTGTCCCATTAACATAAACTTGTCTTTGTGCTATAGTGAGAAAAACCCATAACCACAACCTAGATAATCCAAGATTGAGTAGCAGCTTGGCTACTAGAAAATCAGACAGGTGGATGGTAGTGAGTAGTTGACACTGGTTTGTGCATCCTCGTGGGATGCAGAAGTGGTCCAGCTGGATGATTACTACCATACACGTAGAGGCTTCCACAGCACCAAAAATAACCATTACCAGAGACATTACCTTAATGCTGCCAATATGGTGATGGTAGGTTTCATTAGTGTAGGTGGTTACAAGCATGCACATGAGAAAGGCAGCAGCCACTGTTGGGGTAACAGTGATACCAAGCAGATTCCAGGCTTGGGAACATGAGGGCATTCCCCACCCCTCAGTAATACAAACACAGTGCTATAGGTAAGGGCACAAACTCCTCCATGACTACTCAGATGAATCTTACTCTGTTTAGGGTACTATCTCCCCATTCACAAACCCACAGAGTACAATGAAGTCTTGAATTCAGAGTGCAAGGCCCATAGGAAGGAGCTGATGGACAGTTGGCACAGAGGATAAAAACAAACAGAAAAATGTTCTCCTAAATATCAGCTGACTGCCATGCAGCAATGCAACTGTTCTACAAGGTGACAAAGCTTCCTTGCATTCTCATGACTAATTACTTCGCCAAGATGTCAATTATCCAACTTCAGGCAAGGATGGGCAGGACTACAACAACTTTATGGGGCAGAATTCAGTCAACATTTAGGCCACGTGCTCAGGAGATAGCCAGATCATACACATCACAGCATTGTTCCTTGACAGTGTGTGTGGTTTACATTTATGAGGAGCCTGTCTCCTGACCCATAAACTGATCACAAAGGTCATTTCAGAAAAATATCTACTGAATGAGTCTATGATGAAGTTCAAATTATAGTGTCACTCTCCCTCCACAATTACAATTACTCTTACTGAATTATCTCCGCTGTCTTTCTCTCTTCCATCTGTCCCAACATCTCCAGATCTCAACTTTAAAATCCTTTAACCTTATACAGTCCTATCTCTCCACCTTTAACCTACCCTAACACTTTCCACTCTTACATTACTCTTTCGCTCACTCTCCTACCATCACCTGCTATTACTACATTTTCCTCCACTCCCCCTTTTTTTCTGTAAACTATGGACAACTCTATATATGCTAACATTTACCTCAGAGCTCTCACCAAAAAAAAAATGCAGTATGTTCTTTTCTTTATCCTCATACACTAAACCTGCCTGTGTATGTTTTCTCTTTTTATATTTTCTCTACTTCTGTGGACTCTTCTGTTAAACTTAGTAGCACTTATTAATGTTTATACTACCACCTTTTATACATTTGTAATCAATGCTCAATCCTGTCTCTAGCTGAACTTACGTGTGTACCTACTTTTATTTTCATTTTATTTCTCATTCTATAGCAAAATAATTATGTAACTCATATGAGATGTATTTCCACAAAGCAAATGTAATTTTTATGTATTGTCCTCAATTGTGTTTTCAACGGTGCTCATAATAGGTACCTGCGCTGCTTGTTTTTCATGTATTCTTTCAAACTATCTGATGCAACCAATATGTGTTGTATTCCACAATGCAAATGTAATTTTTTTGATATCTAAACTGGAGCTTTTCTCCACAGGCCTCCACAGAAAAGAGGTCCTTGCCCAGTCGAACTATTCTGGTAAACAAATGCTAATAAGTAAATCAATACATAAATAAATGTCAATGTAAACCATGAATGTAAACTACCTCAGATGTGTCTGTAACATGCCCATCTGTTTTTCAGGTAATAGTGGAATCTCTTGCATCCCTGGCTAATAACACCTCTATCCAATCCCCAATCACCTGCAGAAGAAGACTACAGTCAGACATGGAACCAGTGCTTGAGAGTGGTTGAGTGTGTGCTTTAGTTAGTGAAGTTCTGATTCATGTGTCTGAACACCTTGCAGAAAGCTGTGCTATACATACTCCAGAAAACATTTCCAGTGGATGCAATTTGTGAAGTATTACACGTTATCATAATATCAAGGAGTGTTAAAACATAGTGTCCTTCCTGGCCAGGATCCTGGTGGACTGCCCCATGAATAGCAGATCAATGAACAGGAACAACAGTGAGACACATTATGTGATGACAGTGATGGACTGGTGCAGGAAGGGCCTTTATGTCCAAGCGGATGTACTTGCATTTTAACTGCATGTGATTAATTTTCTGCTGCAAACTTATGTGTCATAATGTGATACAGTACTCAGGCAGTACAAAATGAAATGCTAATGTCCACATGGGTACACTTAACCTTAATGATACCATGAAATGTGCATATATCCAGCAGCATCCACATTTTAAACAATAATGTTTACAGCTAGTTTGAGAGTCATCATCTATGCAGGCACCAGAGGGCATGGCTGACAGGTAGCCAACTAACCTATATGCCTAGTCACATGAAAAAGTATTCTGCATGCTGTCGGTTGGACCATCATGTCATGAGACAGACATATCATCAACCATGCTAATTCTTACATGTCTGCAGAGGAACTGTTTTCACCACTGAATGTTTCTAAATGCACATCACTGGCTATAGTTGGACTAAATGATGTAAACCATTTGTGATTGCATGCAAATGTGCACTGTAGTCTGTCATAATGGGCTGTGCATGTTATATACTGGGAGCCTGCAGACTGTTGTCTGATGCTTCCACCATTGGCAGTAGCCTTAATCCCAGTACAACCCTGTGGGCATCCTGAAATTCCTAATGTATACTTAGACAATAAACATAATGAGTGTCAGCGGGTCAACTTCATATGTCATATCATGAACAGAATTGGTCAAAGATAAAATTGGATATGTTGTGGTCCTGTAAACCATGTGTGTTTGAACAGCTCTATCATGCAGTCTGTCATATTTCTGTTCAGTGAAGTAGTGAGGTTAGCGGAGGGTCTCTCAGACCCATAATATATCCAAGTATACAGGATAAAGCCATATAAGAAACTAGTAAAATTAGCATGAGAGAGAAGTATTCACTACAGCAAAAACCTTTTAGACTGCACCAGCAAACTGATTGGTGATGGCACATCCTGCAACCCTTGCACATCTTGGTCTCCTTGGACATCAATTACCTTATCTCCCTGCATCCTAAACACTATTTACTGTCTCCCCTCTCATGTGCACTACCAGATGGTGTATCACAGCTATATTCAGCAGACCCCCCCCCCCAGAAACACTGGATTCAAACATCTACTTTGACCCCATGTCCCCATACCATTAGAGCACAGCTACCTAAATGCTGTGTGACCACTGGCAGATGATATTGGTATGTCTGCAAATACCATGACCTATGTGAGTGATGCTGTGCCCTGCATGTAATTTGTACCATCCCATCTTGCTTCCGCTGTTGCAGGGTCACGTCCACAAGCCTCTCATTTATGGCATATGTGCTTTTGATAACATAGGTATACAACAGTGTGCTGTCATACCTTTAAACTGTATCCATTTATTTTATTATGTATTTATTTTATTTTTATTTTGAATTTTTAATTGGGTTAGAGCATTGATCCAACTGGACCTATTTTAGTCTCATCCTAGGGCAAACATAATAGATACATGACATTATATACACAATGAATAACAAAATGCAATATGCAAGCAATAATGCCCGCCAGGGTGTGTCTTAATCTACACCCCTGGAAGGGCATTAATTACACATTAGCACACATCATGGAGGGTATTATTTTACTAAGAGATTGGTCTCTCTGTAAAATTGTTGTGTTTTACTTATTTTTAAGTACTATATTATTTTTTCTTTTATATATTTTTGATGTAAAATAGTTTCACCGCCTACGATTTCAGATTTGCTGTAGTATATGTTAATGGTGTTGAAGGAAGCATTTTACATCCAAAATATAACATTTGAGTTTCAGACTTATGTTCTTCAGAAAATTCATAGTAACATAAATCCTTTTAATTAAGCAAGTTTGTCATTTTATAAAGGCAGTAATTAAAGTCTGTTCCTATTTATGAGCCGTTGTTCTGTCTTTATTTTAGCCTTTATCTAGATTTCTTCAACTGAAAGGTCCAGAGGTATGCCAACCTCTTTACTGTCACTTTCACTCAGCCTCTCATGCACACTTCTGTTTCAGAAAATGTACGCCAACACAAATCCTAATAATTCAAGTAAAATATGTTCTAATTTTGAGCCTTTGTCTTTTTAGGTTTATCCAGATTTTTTGAGCTAACAATCAACAGAGCATACATTTCAGCTGTCCAGATTTTTGCAGCATGTCCTGATTTTTGGCTCATAAAATGTGTAGTTTTATGATAAATCATTGGGGATAGAAGTCATTAAATAATGGCAGACGTTTGAGTTTCAGACTATATTGGTCTCAAAAATAAACTGACTAGACCTCCCTAACTTATGTATGCAGACCTAAAACACCGTTCCAAGTATTGCATACCCCAGCCCAGTTTCCAGTCATTGCCAGCCTACTCTAATGGTATAAGAGCCAAGAATCGGTACATAGCCATAGCTCACAAAGCATATAATGACATATAATGCTGGCATGATATCCCAGATGAAGTAAATAACTACTCTTAACATCTTCAAAACAAACCTAAAATGTCACATTAATCACTCATGGCTTTCCCAGTGTTTATCTTCCACAGGGTAAACTCATCTGTCTCTGACAGTGCAACACTCTTAGTACTAAGTACTGCCATGTATCTGCCACTGTGCCTAAAAATGATGTGAGACTACATGAGGCTGTCTGTCTATCAGAGTCTACAGACAACTACTCCGTTGTGTTTTCCTACACAAAGTCCTGTACCTTGCCACCATTAGCACTCAATAAGATTAGCCTCCCTTTAGAAAATGCACCTGTTAAAAACAAAACATACTTCCTGCTTCAATAATGAAATACCTCCTCTAACTAGATCACAATGATAAACATTTTCCTCAAGTAATATTTTCTATGTAAATAGGATTGTAAGATAATAGTGTCTCTCTTGTCTAATCAATGGCGAAATACTGACCTTCATATGATGGGGTACAAACTCTCAGCCTTGGGGTAGGCATTTGATTACCAAGCTGTTTATGCAGCAGCCCTCTTAGCAGGTGTACAGGAGCTTGCATTCACAAGGAGAAAGCATAGTCATCCCTGTGATGATGTAGAATGTATGCCCTCCACAAAGGTGAGGGGTTATGGCCTATATTATATGCCCTGTTTGCTGGGATTTGGTGAGGGCACAAACTACCCTTATGACTGCCTGATGGTTCCATTGGTTGGCTCCTGCCCTCTGCTGGGGATACCTAGTACAGGGAGAAACAAATGGGCTTTAATCCAGTTGCACAGTTATGGTAGTTTTAATGGCTGATGGGCATGACTGCAAAAAGTACATAGAAGGAAGAAGTAATTTTTTCAGGCTGTGAAACCCACAAAGAAATTAAACTTTGAGGATTTGTAGTATGCATTTTATGTATGTTTAGATTATGAATGTTCAAGCAAACAGAATGCAACTATGTATATATGGTTCTACCTGACATAGTCGAAACCACACAACACCGACAACCACATCACCGACACCACATATTCGACAGTCCATAAACACGAAACCACACATAACCGACAACGAAATAACCGACGGTACACAAACACGAAACCCCATACACTGCACACACCACAATAACAATTAAAAACAAAACACATCCCCATTCCACAAACCACACACACAACACAAGCACACCAAAATCCTTACAAGCCCACACTAAACCTTACCCTAACCCTAAGGTCCGTCACTATCGCACACTTACCTACCCGCTCCCTAACCCTAACTCACTTAACCCGACCCTATCGCTCCCTAACCCTAACTCACTTAACCCACCCCTATCGCTCCCTAACCCTAACTCACTTAACCCACCCTATCGCTCCTAACCCTAACTCACTTAACCCACCCCTATCGCTCCCTAACCCTAACTCACTTAACCCACCCCTATCGCTCCCTAACCCTAACTCACTTAACCCACCCCTATCCCCACAGACCGTCAATCTCCACACTTACCTGCCTCGCACCCTAACGTCCGTCACTACCGCATACTCACACAGCCTTTCCCCATGTCGGCATCCTCGGCGTTGGTGTTGTCATCCGTCGTGTCGGTCTTCTGCATTGTCGATGTTCTGCCACTCGCGATTCGCGTCGGTCTTCTTCACTTTCGATCTTCTGGAGCTCCGGATTCCGATGTCGGTCTTCTGCGCTGTCGACGAAGTCAGGTAGAACCGTATATATATATATATATATATATATATATATATATATATATATATATATATATATATATATATGTATATATACACACACATATATATATATATATATATATATATATATATGGGCCCCTATCAAATGATAGAAAACTAATTTGATGGAAAATCATTTGGCTGAAACCAAAACATAGAAAGCTCAAAACACTGAAAACTCATTTGACTGAAACTCAAAACACTGAAAATGCTATATGCCCTTTTCCCCATGTAGTGTGATCCTGGAGTTAGTAAATATAGTTAGGGAGGGTGTGGGGGGCACAGCCCCTCAGTGGAGGGTGTGGGGGGCATAGCCTCCCACATACTTCATACATTTTAAACCCTACACATGGATACTTATAACTTCAATGAATAACTGTTTGGAGAAAACAATATTTACATAAACTGTGTGGCTTATAACATTTTCAGTGTTTTGAGTTTCAGTCAAATGAGTTTTCAGTGTTTTGAGCTTTCTATGTTTTGGTTTCAGCCAAATGATTTTCCATCAAATGAGTTTTCTATCATTTGATAGGGACCCATATGGATATATATATATATATATATATATATATATATATATATATATATATATATATATATATATATATATACTTGTTTATATGTGTTTAGGTGTTCACAGGTTTGTAGTTATATAATAGGCTATCAACTACCAGTACCTTTATAAGGCTAACCCTGAAAACCAGTCTGTGTCCCTATGTATCATGGGTGTTTTCTAAGAGGGAGTATGTTAGTAAGTTTTTAGAGGTTATGTGGGGGGTGGGGTAAGTTGGTTTGGACATTACTGTCCGCCTGTGTCTATCACAGACATGGGGGTCAGACCTGGGATAAATTTTCATTTCCCATCTATTGATCAATGTTGTGCTTAAATAGGGTAAAGGATAAACTCTGTTTCACATGGACAGGGATGCTCTGAGACACATGTCTGTCTCACTAACATGACTTATTTATGCTGCAAGCAAAATTTAAATCCTTGGATCCAGTGGTTCTGATGCTGTTCATTTTGCAGATCTGCAAAGGGTCTAGCAGAGCTGGATCCAAGGATGCCTTGTATGCCATGTATAGATCATTTCTTATTAACCTGTAGAGGACAGAGTATGGAGACAGTACTTTAAGATGATCCATGTACCAGAGTGTGTTTATACCCTGAATTCTTCTGGCAAGGAATCTTTGTGGGAATTGCATCTGTTGCATATGTCTGGTCAGGTACATGACAAAGGGGCCATTATACTCAATGATGGGTCTGATAATTACTGAATTAAGTGGTACTATGACTTCATTGGACTTGGACGCCATACCTTTACTTATAAGTTGGACACATAAAATGATTTTCTTACTACATTGGCCACATATTGGTCAAAGACTAGATTACGGTCTACGTATGTTCCCAGATCCCTGACTACTGGGTCAACTCTTAGAGGTGTCTTACTGATAGCATAATTTCCTGGATGGAGGTTTTCCCAAAAGGAGCTAGAATACATTTGTTGGCTGTGAGTTTTAGTCCATGACATTGGCACCAGTCATTTGTCTGTGTTATACCCTTGTGTAAGATGTTTGTTTCATGGGAGTAATGTATAAAAGCTCTTAATTTGCATTCATCTGTGAACTTGATCAGCCAAAGGCCTTTGACATTAGCCTTTTACCTACAATAAGTAAATGGCAAAAAAATAGTGGTCCCAGGAAGGACCCTTAAGGTACCTCACTGGTGACTCATCTCATAGTGGAGGTGGTATCACCAGTCCTGACTTACTGGGTCCTGTCTATGTGCCAGCTGGCAATCTTGCAACTTATATTGGAGTTTCTTCCCAGTTCCGTGAGTTTGTCAACTATACCTGAGTGAGGTATTGTATCGAATGCATTGGCTAGATCCAACTAGGTGGTATGCACCATTTACCCCTCAGCCATTGCCTTGGTGATCTT